>NW_026782219.1:1097500-1144126 GCF_031769215.1 Ylistrum balloti | reverse complement strand
TTAATGTCACCACAATTAAAATCTGAAATGTACAAAATTTAGCTGTTTTGTTTTTGTTATATTTGAGGAATTTTTCTCTTTTTTTTTTTTTGCTCTTATTCCAACTTTTTTAATCCACTTTTACACTTCACATTTTATCTGTGTATTTTACTTGTTTGCTGCCTCTGTGGATAAATATTTAATTTCATATTTTCCCCCAAATGGATCACAGCAGTTCAAATTTCTAATTTCTTTCTTGATACCAAATATGCACATATAAAAAAAAAAGAAGTAAAACAGTTGATTGATAACATTGAGGAAGATCAGGACATCAGAACAGTGTCTTTTCTTCGACCATGTACTGTTCCATCTGTCCAGGATTGATAAGCAACAAAACACATGACTTAAAATGTTAATAAAATGAAATACACACCTGTGATAAAACACTTCATATTATATTCAAATATTCAAAGCAAAAAAAAAAAAAATAAAATAAAAAAAAAAAAATAAAAATCATTTTAAATAAATACTTTCATACACAACATACTGGTTTATCAAAAACACAAATATTTGGCAAAAAAAAGCAAAAATAAATATGCTCTCTCCAATGCTGTGTAATAATTAAATTTTGGGAGGGCTGATATTTTGCTCATGTAAAGGTTAAATTGGGGTTAGTTCACTGGGATTAAATTTCATGCACAGTTGCCGTAAACAGGAGAGAATGTTTACACATCAACTTCAATAAATACAGACATACATCATAGATAATTAGAGAAACTGATTCACTGTCAATCATGTGACCTTCAATGGCCACAATTACAGCAAAAATACATTCTCTGTGAATATTACTATATACAAGTCCCGTTTCCTAGTTTGCTGAGCAGATTCAAGAAATTCACAAGCATTAATGACGACTGAACTAATAAAATAAACATGGTTTTGTTTTATGTATATCTGTTTGTAAAAATCAATTTGAAATGAAATAGAGCTCTTTTGATATCAATAAGGAAGGAAACATGACAAATCTGTGTGATTATTATGTGCTGAAATATCTGGAAGCAACACCAGACAATGGACATTTTAACTTATAGCACACATCAGATGTCAGCCATAAGTCCAACAACAAGTCTGGGGAACGTGAGCCTTGGGATATGAATTACCCCATCTGTTTACGATCTGATGGTGTTAGTATGTTCACATGGGTTTTACTCTACAAGAGAAGAAATCACGTGATTCCAAATTACAACGCTATCTGTTACCATAGACTTGCTCTCCTAGACGATGCTTCATGGATTTTTCATCTACTCTAACAAACATTATGAAGTAAGTTACATATGTATTCAATATTTCTTGTCAACTGATTGAAACATATGAAGTAATGCTATCAAATCAAAACAAGATGCTCTACATAAAATGGCAGGGGTTTAAAAAATACAAAAAAAGAAAGCGAAATTCTTTGGACACATAGGAATGGTTCTTAACAGATCATGATAAAAAATTATGTACTACACTTAAGAAATGACAAGTGCTGCTCTAACAAGTAAATGTGAGGTACTTTCTAGTTGTATAATTTCACAACGGAATATCGCCACGATGTGTGTTCATACACAGAAATTAAATTCTACTGTTGTTTCTGTATTGTATCCATGTATGCTGGAATCTTCAGGTTTTGATTCACTGTGAAATGTTGCTGGGCACCCATTTCTTATTGCACATCATCTATAATGACCACAAATACATAAACACTAAATCGCCCAGGAACATTTCTAACAACGAAGCACCAAATGTTATCTTTCACCAAGATTAAGAGAACATCATTTTTCAAAACAAAAGAAGAATTCAAATTTTATCATGATTTTTTCTGAGATTTAAACTTACCATAAAAAACCTAAGTTAGATATCTAGTTTTACGACATCTTCAATGACCGTGAGAATAGCTGAATTAAATTCACCCAAATATGATGTACTATATGGTGCCCCATCAATATAATGCTGTATGTAGGAACCATTATTTATGTTCTCAGAAAAATCTATCTATAACTTACCATAGATTGATTATTATGACTTAACAAAAAAAAGCTTAAACAAATTAGTTGTCGTTTTAATTGAGATAAATATGATGCTTACAAACTGATTATATACATAACTGACTGTAGTATAGTCGCTTTGGATAACATTAAAAAAAGGTACAGACTAAACTAGTATGGCATGAAAAAGAATTTTGTATGATATATATACAAGCGTATTGATTGTAGATAAGAGATAAGTAATAAAGACAGTGTAAAATCATTATTTTTCATGGGGGTTTTATTTTCGCCAATTTCATGTGTTTTATTAATCTATAAATTCATCTTTCCATAAAACAACATACAGGTAAAATTCACATCATTTTAGGACCATTCCAGGAAAAAATTCCCCATCCCAGAATGCTTTGTAGTAACAGGTAGGAAACCAAAACATGAATAGAAGTGATTTTTTTTTTGAGTCCTGGGGTCACGTAGATGTTTTACTGGAATAGCTTTTAATAAGTATTACATGTATTTGTCAACAAGACAGGGTCAATCAAACTCTTTAATTTAACCCCATGAAAATTACTGATTCAAAAGCAACTGGACAATGTGACCCTGCAAGTATATAAACATACAGAGGGTATATTCTGGAATGTAGAAAAAATGTTAGTATGTTGAAACAATAAAAAAAAAATCTAAGTAATAAAACAATAAATCAGACACACTTCCTTTCCTTTCTACAAATTTGACCCTCCCACACCCTTCCCTCCCTTCTGTGGTAAATGGCCTGGGCTATACAGTGTACTGTGACTCATAGACTTGGACCACTGGACTAAACTGTAGGGGCACCAGCCACCAACAAGGATGACCTGTAAATCAAATACAATAACATGATTAAAGAGATATGCTTTCTCACTAAGGCATATAAAAGACAATTACTCTAACATTCTCCTGGATCAAAACATCCAATATACATGTAAAACTTTTGAGACTATGATTACCAGATATTAACTTAACAAAAATAAAACAAAATGAAGGAAAATGGGTTGTTTTTTTGCCCCTGACCTGCTCAGGTCTTTAATTTGCAATCTACTGCTCAAATTTTGCCTGATTTAAAACTACGATGCCAACAACATTCAATAAATAATAATTCAGATAAACCTCTCTCCCATGAAAAAACATCATGACCAAAAATAAGGATGGAATTTATTTAAAAGCAGTTGAATATTAAGTCATAAACAACATCCAAATTCACATTTTAAAGATATTTAAGATGTTCATTTTCACTATATTTTACATATAGTTTGAAAACTATTTTGAAACACAAATAAAAAACACACAAGACAGATAGTAGGTATACTGAACAGTAACAAGATTTACCTCCCTTTATGGTATGTAGTTTCAAATTGATCATTATAGTTGCAATTCTAAATCACACTACAAAAACTGAAAATTTACCTCGACCAAACACTTCCTGCATTAGTGCATAGGATGATTTTTTCTGTCGCCTTGGACCTTCTTTTTTCACTTGTTCTACTGCTGTTTCATCACTTAATATTGCCCCCATCTACACCAATAGAAACAAAAGACTGAAGCCACATAATAAAAAATGAAGTTTCATTATTAAGAAATCATTTTTCTCAGAAAAATACCCACATAATCAGTACAGTAAACATAGTAGAGGTGTTAATTTCACTATTTTAATAGACAAACTGTAAGTGTTGGGGTTATTTCCCCAATCAACGTACCTTCGCATATTTAATGTATATTTCAGTATGCAAGCAATTTCATATTGCACACCAGACACAAAATTTTATCAAAGGGCAATAACTCTCTAACTGTTGTAAAGAGCAAGTAACAAATTGATACGCGCAGATGAAATTTATGTTGTTAAATGATTTCTGCGTATTAATGTAAATTTCATTATGCATATCATCATAACGGTACAATGTTTACCTTTACTTGTGTGGGTAATATCACTTCCAGAAAAATATCATAATAAGCCGGATATTATAATACATAAGTGGAAATTACATCATTGCTCTGTCATATTGAAGTCTACAACACAAAACCTTTCAATATGTATGCAGAATGCAATAAAATTAAATTGCATCATACACATGTGCTGTCAAGGATTTGGGTGTGATGTTGAGAACAAAGAATGAAATAAAAAAAAATTAGGTCAAAATAGAAGTCTGAAGGATCAGATGTTTTTTCTATTTGTTTCAAAGTAAAGAATCTAGGAAAATATTCCCCATTCTAACATGTACTTACAAGCAAAATACAAATCTGATATATCAAAGACAAATTTATGATTTATATGCACAGAAATTTAGGGTACAATCACACATACCTGATCACAGCCAATCGCAATCACAAACATCCCGAACAGCAGTGACTCAACTACCAACAGGACCGAGTGTATCCTACAAAAAGACATTAAATCTATGAATCAGTCCTTTTTAAGGGTAATTAAGTATCACAGTCAGTGAAGAACAACTATCAATGAAACAGCATAACTGTCAGTTTTTAAAGATTTCTTAAAGACTTGTCCCCAGCAGCATTTTCATAATTAACGTTTTTAATATAGTAAATGTTAATATTTAAGAGGTTATCATATTTTAGTGTTTTTCATGCTGAAAGTATTACGCTGAAACATGATTACACAGAAATGAAAGTGGATGTGAGAATCTATCATTGCATTACCGTAATTTGCCAAAACGTGATTATGCTGTCAAATTAAATTACACAAAATCCAGTTACATTTACAGTGTAGTCTACTTAATGAAAGATACTGTGAATTTCTATAATAATATACAACAAGTTAATTTATATAATGAATATATAATGATAAAAGAATAAGAAGAATTCAGTAAGAGATGAACAATGTACAGAAACATAATTATCATAAAAGTAAAAATACAAATAATAAATAAACATGTAAATTTATAAAGATTTTAAATTGAAGTTCTACAGTTCCATGTATAGAGAAACACTTTCAAGAATGTCCTACTTTATCAACAAATCGGTTATAACATTCTACTTTATCTACAACATCTGTTTCAACATTCTACTTCTATCTGCAAATCTGTTTTAACATTCTACTTTATCTGCAAATCTGTTTTAACATTCTACTTTATCTGCAACTGTTTTAACATACTTTATCTGCAAATCTGTTTCATTCTACATCTCAAATCTGTTTTAACATTCTATTTATCTGCAAATCTGTTTTAACATTCTACTTTATCAACAAATCTGTTATAACCCCCCACTTCAACTATTATGAACTACAATTACTTAGCTTCTATGTTATAAAATCCTATTTAAAAAATTATTTAAATTCAATTTTATCCAAGAACGACTTCAGATGTTTCGTCTGCCTCTTAACAGCAAGCATTCACAATATTTCAATTTACGATCAATTTGTCAATACACAGGGAGACAGAGTGAAAATCCATAGTTTCCCCTGACAGAAGATTACTGCATATTTGTAAATATTTGCAGGGGATTTGATTTTGCAACATATTTGCCGTCAAAACAGAAAGCATGAATTGAAGTACTGAGCAACATTTCTATAGTGTAAAAAATCTCAAAAGATATCTTTTGCAGGTATACAGAGACACCAAATCAAAGAGTTCCTCGGAACTGTATGTGTCGGCTGCATAAGGTGTCACAGTCACCGAGAAATTGAACTGGATGTGCAACGATCAACCATAAAATCGTAATACCAAATTTCATTTCTATAACTTGAAGCATAAAGGGAAAACTGTGCAAAGCAACATTCCTGAGAAATTTCCCAAGTTCAAAGGGGCATAACTCTGCCAAGAAGGGTCACAGACAGCCAGGAATCAAATTTCTTCTGTACCCTTGCAACAAGAAGCCACATACCAAATTTCATTTCGATAACTCAAAGCATAAGCCAAAAAAGTCCGGAAAACAATATTCCCAGGAAATTTTCTAAGTTGAAAGGGGCATAACTCTGCCAAAAAGGGTCAGAGACAGTCGGGAATCGACCTTAACCTGTACCCTTGCAACAATAAGCCATATGCCAAATTTCATTTTGATAACTCAAAGCATAAGCCAAAAAAGTCCGGAAAACAATATTCCCAGGAAATTTTCTAAGTTGAAAGGGGCATAACTCTGCCAAAAAGGGTCAGAGACAGTCGGGAATCGACCTTAACCTGTACCCTTGCAACAATAAGCCATATGCCAAATTTCATTTTGATAACTCAAAGCATTACCGAAAAAAGTCCTGAAAACTTTCGTACGAACGACGACATGTGACGACGGACAAAGTGATCCCTAAGTGTCCGCCAGCTCTGCAGGCGACACCATAAACTAGCCCGAAACAAGACAACAGCAAAATATTAGCCTTGTGAAAACAAACAATGGTACAGTATACAATAATATCACTGTTCCATGAAGGATTATCTTTTATAAAGTTTTAAAATTTACCAACTGATATACTAAAAATGGTTGAACATTATTCATAGACACAAATATTTCTTTTGAGCTGCCAATGAACACCATCTTCATAAATCATGTTTGGTGACAACTATGAAAGTAATTAAACTTTGTGTGTATTTCATCAGACCAAATCAGACTTTTACATTTGCACTAAAAGGAAATATATGCTAAAGTTTTAAGCCAATGAAACACTGTGACACTTGAAAAGAATGCAATAGGAAGTATAATGTTAAGAACATATTCTTTGTACACTCTTGGTAAACTTAAGATGATAATATACCAGTAGACCAATAGTTTATAATGCTGTGTTGGATCAAACAATATGTACTTTCATGGCACATGAACCACTTACCAATGTGTTGGGTGATGCCAGCTGTCAAGTAATAAACTTCCAAATGACGCAGAATTTTAAAGTAAAGGCAGTTTTGATCTATAAGTGAGTTCTTTCAAAATATTTTTATTTCTTGACCGTTTGTTCAATTTTGTTCAAACTCTTATTTAATTCACATTTTAAGTCACATATAGCAACATTGTTCCTGGTTTGCAAAAACATTCACATTCTTCACATTCTAAGAATTGCAGAATTCAATATGGACTGTGTGACCTTAGAACTGACATTGTTGTTCTTTTACACAATTTTTTGTTTTTCTTTTTAATAGTTTCTTTTATCAAATATTGGGTATTTGAATCATCAATTAATGCAGTATAAATGTCTCCTCTTGTAACATAATCATCTGTATCCCTGCCCCGTCTTGTAACATAATCACCTGTATCCCTGCCCCTTCTTGTAACATAATCATCTGTATCCCTGCCCCTTCTTGTAACATAATCATCTGTATCCCTGCCCCCTCTTGTAACATAATCATCTGTATCCCTGCCCCTTCTTGTAACATAATCACCTGTATCCCTGCCCTTCCTGCAATGTAATCACCTATATCCCCGCCCCCTTACAATAATATATTCATCTGGGTCCCCACTCCCTCCAGCATCCAGCAGTTTCTTCATCTGTATCCCTGCCCCCTCTCTCTGGTTATTATCTGTGCCATTCATTTCTCTATGTCTCCAACCCCCCCCCCACCCCCCATTCCCTACACACACTCAACCTCCTTACACTGTAGTCTCATTATCTACAGCCCTTCTAAACAGTTCTTTCTATCTTCTAGGAGACTACCTCTAGGAGACCCCACACAACACAATCCATATAAAACCAACCTACCACCTTCAGATAATTCCTTTCCATAACACATCAACTTAATGTTGTTTACTTAAATCAATACACATTCTGGAACACAAATATATGAGTTTTATATTTTATACTCAAAAGATTAAATACTCTGACAAACATTTGTCAATCATTCAGTGACTTTTTAAAGTTAACAAAAGATAAAACTGCAAACAAAAAAACACACATTTATTTTTGTGACTTTGGGAAAGTGAAAGAAGGCAAAACTTCTGTGAATACCTGACACATGATAAACTCCGGGTGGATACTTACAACTTCATATGTTTTCCATTGCCTTTTACTCCAGGATCCAGCATCCATGACACAATCACCATTGTAGTGGCATACGCGCTGAGGATACCTGTAAAATGAATGCCACACTGAGGATAGCAGTAAAATGAATGCCACACTGAGGATTGCAGTAAAATGAATGCCACACCAAGGATACCAACAAAATTAATGCCACACTGAAGATACCAACAAAATTAATGCCACACCAAGGATACCAACAAAATTAATGCCACACTGAGCATACCAACATAATTAATGCCACACCAAGGATACCAACAAAATTTTTTCCACACCAAGGATACTAACAAAATTAATGCCACACCAAGGATCCCAACAAAATTAATGCCACAATAAGGATACTAACAAAATTAATGCCACACCAAGGATACCAACAAAATTAATGCCACACTGAGCATACCAACAAAATTAATGCCACACCAAGGATAATGACAAAATTAATTCCACACCAAGGATACTGACAAAATTAATGCCACACCAAGGATACCAACAAAATTAATGCCACACTGAGCATACCAACAAAATTAATGCCACACCAAGGATACTGACAAAATTAATTCCACACCAAGGATACTGACAAAATTAATGCCACACCAAGGATAATGACAAAATTAATTCCACACCAAGGATACTGACAAAATTAATGCCACACCAAGGATACTGACAAAATTAATGCCACACCAAGGATACCAACAAAATAAATACTATAGTGAGCAAGGATATCTTAATCTGTTACAGAGGAGCAACAACAACAGCACTTACAACTATTTCAAATGTCAGATCAGTCAAAGTTTGTTTGCAATAATAAAAACTCAAGACCTTGTCCTACTAACGTACCTGTATTTCCTATTTAGAAAGATTGGTGTTTAACTAGAACACTGACATTTCAGCCAGGGCCCTGTCATATGGCTGTATATCCCCTCTTATTATCTAAAAGCCATATTTATTTTGCCCATATCAATGAAGTTGAAATAAGACACAATGGTTTGCTCGAACTCAAAATTATCATACAGCAAACAAATTGTCAAGTGGACAGAAACACATATCTCATTTATGCCTATCACCAGATGACTTTAACCTTTGGTCTGTTGACCTCTGGTTTCATAGCAACCTTGACCTCTGATCAGCTGACTTCTTGTTTAATTCCAACCAACTTTGCTTCAAGATGTCATAATCAAAAGATCATCAGTGGAAAGAAACACTGACCTTTGACCTTGTGTTTTGACCTTAGAATGTATTTCGTGAATTGAACATCTTGACCAAAAATGTAAATCAGTCAATAAATACTTAAATTATCAGCCAGGAACTACATCTGTGGACAGACGGATAGACGGACAGACAGAGTGGTTACAATAGGGTATCCATATCTCCAAAACAGGGCCCAGTCAAGGTATTGCAGTATTGCTTACAAATGCCAAACAACACACCATGATATAACACTTTTGGTCTTGGACCAGTAGAGGTGATAAAACACTGTTTTCAGATGCCCAGATTCAAAAATAAGTAACCAAAAAGTTAACAGACAACTGAGGGCATCATGGAATTATGTTCAGGATGTTAAACTCACCAACATAGAACAGGAACTGGATGAAATATTTCTGATTAAATTCACCAACACAATTGTTGATCCTACAAACAAGTAGAAAGGTGATTAATCAATTGAATTTCAAAATTGATATTTACTCTTAAACTCACACGGAAACTCTTTGTTATAACCTTAAGTGATGATCTGAATTCTTTTAATATTTAGTCTTTTTTCACAGGTTTGGAATGGAACCTTTTCATCTCTTTTTGCAAAGAAAATTTTGCACACTGGAAGGAATATTATCAGGAGTAAATTGTTAACTTTGTGAATTTGGCTTAAATTTACGTGAAATAATTTCAGTTTGGAAAGGGGCAAATTATCAGACCCCAAAATAACTAAAAGAAGCTTTTTAACAAATTAAAGGTCAGGGAAAAAACCCACATATTAATTAGAAAAAATTATTCAACTTCATGCATCAAAGGATTATTTCAGAATGTCTCTGCCTTACTCCACATGATATTGCATTTGTACTTAAACAGTGGAGCAGACATTGGCTGTTGGTATACAAACATGGCAGATGACATGTGTTTCCATGTACGTTTATTATCAATATGCTTCATTGATGTAACTGTGATATATTGATTACAGCAGATTTCGTGGGAATTCACTATTCCCCAAATTCATATATAGATGAAATGGTGGATTTTGTGAGTATTATTAATAAACAAAAATGTCAGGGAAATTTTTCTTTTTCAAATAATCATGGAAATAGACCATGAATGACACAAACATATATACAAAACTTGTAACGCCTTCAGCTGAAATCATTTATAGTAAATTATGTGTGCACAGTGCACATTTTTTTGCATGAATATGGTTTCTAAAAAAGTGATGCACACTATATATGCACAGTCTATGAATGTATTATTTAATACCAAGGACAATGGTGATCCATCCTCCGAATACATCGTCGACATATTCTACAATGGTGAGCTCTTGGTGGGCGATATGTTTCACACTTCATGCACACGGTCCAACCGTCTCTCTACAAAAACACAATGTTTAACATCTACTCATGCACCTGAATGGATTAACACAAACAGATATTCATCCAACTGTGACAGGATTTATATGTTTTTGGAAATACTGTCACCTTTTAAGCTTTGCACTAAAGGGACATTATATTTAGCTCAATCTGTATAGCGGTGGACTTGTAAGCCAAGAGTCATGGCTTTGATCCCTGACATAAGCACACTACTTCTTTTCTGTTACATTTGGCGTTACCAAGCTAGACACGTCATTGGTGCCATTAAACTTGGATTGATGTGGTGCTATGTTGCAAACACATTAAAAGGAAGGAATATAGTGTAGCATGTTTTAATTTCACAAAGGAATATGGATGCCGTCTAGCTTGGCACTAGATGGAATTCCATTTTAGGTTGGTTGGTACAGCCATGGACTCATAAATTTGATCCCTGACCTATATGCAAGCTTTTCCTTCCCTGCTAAACAATCAATGAATGACTGTTCCTTTGTTACCATAGGAAAATATAAAACAATTACTACAAAGATTTACAGGGAAATTTTTCGGAGTTAAAACAAAAATCACATCAGACTGTGACTTTTTTTTATGTAATTAAACTGAATGCCATTACTGCTGTCCACTTAGTCAGACAGCGATCAAGTGTACAGTTTACATGCCTTGCTATTGAAAGTTTTCTCACATCAAACCTCAAAATCTGTATCACATTAGTTATGACCTCGTCCACACTAATAATGAACATACCATATTTGGCATGGTTTTGCCAGCATGAAGATCTGAGAAATCAAGACCTGTTGTAGGCAGTGGTACTATGCCTGGGTCAGACAGTACTGCTCGCAAGTGAGACATGGTGAGCAGGAAAATGATGGTGTTGAATATTACCACATTCACCACTCCCCACAGCCTGTAACGTAAATAAAAATTCTGTGAAAAGTGAAATTGCTCTGAAAAGAAGATGTATTCATGGAGCAATATGCTGATCAAAGTACATTTATATGTGCATTACCATAACAAATTTTAGAAGTCTTTCCTGTGAAAGTCTGCTCCAACCCAACTGGTAATATAAGGCTAATGGACACATGGAGCTAATTTTAAGAACTAGAAATAAGAACTTTTGACTATTAACTCTAAACGATCAACAGGTCAATTTTCAACAAATAAATTAGTCACAAATAGAGGAGCTTACATGAGTTTCCATTCAGGTGAGACTTGTAAAATGTTGAGTCTTGGATAATTATAACTTTTCTTTTATAAACAAACAATATGCAACACAATTATTAGATTAATCTTCAACAACTCAACATGTATTTTCAGCATGTACATAGAACAGAATTTTAAAATATTATTGTTACCATCAGGTTGAGTCCATTGATTTATCACAATTATAGCGACATTTTAAACTTACTTGGGATGTTTCTAAACAACAACAACAACAACAACAACAACAGGCATTTGAAATTCTGGTTGTAAACTTGGGAATATAAATATATCATATCTAAAAAAATAAGGGCATCAAGTGCTACAGCAAAAAAAAGTATGGCGAATATTTGTCAACTTCATATCAGAATTTTACAACGTACATCCGAACACACGGAATTTAATTTTGACTCAAAACAAATAGAGCTACTCTTTAATTAACTCAACTCCAATAAAAAAAATAGTAGACATTGATGTACTCAAACAATGTTAGAGGTTTTACACGGCGAGAAATTTATGACAGGCGCCGTGTAACAATTGACGGCGTAATGTCAGATAATAAAACGGCCGTCCAGCGGCCTCTTATAGAAGTAGCACAGCTGCAAGTTTATAAACACGTATTGAAAGTTTCAAGTGTCACTTTTGTATTTGTGCATTTTCATCTTAAACCATATTGTGTTTCGCCAGTTTGGTATAGCTATAGATACTTATTATATCGACGTATAATAACAGCGATGAATCATCATGTGCCCGACCTGAGCATGTTCTTCCTTAATGGTTGTACGATCATGTGTGTCAACAGAAACTGAACAAATATTCTGATAATACAAATGAAAACTTCTACTGTTCATCCTCAAAACTATACTCACGTGTCCGACATTGTAGGGATGACAAGATGCCGGACGACGACATAATCTGCGTACAGCACTGCGGCATACGTTATGATCAAACATACTATACCACAGGGGTCCGACCTAAACACAGCCATTTTGACAGATCTGGAATCGGGCTGTAGTAATTCTCTACTTCTTATTGGTCATTTTTGCATCGGTGAAACCGGAAGTTGTATACTTCATGAGATGGATTTCCGTCCAATATTCCGTGAGAGTTTTTCACAGGTATTCTTAGTGGAATGATGATTTAATAGATTTACCCTCAGATGACACCAAGTGCCCTTAATTTATCTGTTTTCTAGACTTGTATGGGGTCCACGAGGATTTTTCACTCATGTCTTCAGCGGAAAGTAACACCGGTAAGTAATAACATGCAAAATGAAACTACAACTAGCAGTACCGTAATTTATCGAATTACTGTGCTGTTCTGTACTCTACCGTACTGTATTGTAAATGTCTGAGCCACATTACAAGTAGCGCACTGTCGAGTTTTCTATGAGTGGCACGGGAAGAGGGAGGGGATTGGGGTCATGTGTCATAGTTTAGATATATGTCGTGCTTTCAGATCTAAGAGAAACGGATTAATCGGGACTTGGTACCATCTGAAGAAGAAAGTCGTAAAGTTATTATAAGCATTAAGAGCAAAAAAAAACTGTATCATCTTTTGAATATGAAGTAATTTCAAGATCATCAGTCTTGAAATAATGATTTTAAGACTGATGATCTTGAAATTACACAGAGGGTTGGTTGCTTCCCCCTGTCTACCTGATGCTGCTGCTGAAGAGCCACTTGTGGAACCAACACCACCGTTGAGGAGATCATACCGTAACAGGAAAATGCCACAACGGTTTGACCAGTATGTGATGGAACAAATTGTAGGGGATGATTGGGTGCTGTTGTAAATGTACAAAGAACTTACCTCTTAAAACATATTTGTGAATACACGTATCCACAAATATGTTTTAAGAGGTAAGTTTGCAAAATTAGATATTTGTGAAATCTAAGTAATCAGATGATGAGCTTCTCTGGCAATCCTTCTTCTGTTGTACGGCAACTGCCTTGAAAGAATTCTTGTTGATACAACAGTATTTCTGTAGAAGCACTGAAATATCACTTTAGAATTTTATATGTAGGTTCACATTGGTCCCTAGGGTTTTGCATTGCCCATTTTGAGACTGATCGAAAAAACAAGATGGCAGACGAGTGGTCATCTTTATTTTTGACATACAGTCAAAGTTTGTTACAAATGTTTCTGGAGAGATGCTTAATTGATCATTGTCAAATTCCATATTGAAGATTTGCCTTGGTCATTTTGGGAGTGATCAGAAAAATAAATGGGAAACAGGCTTTTTTGACAGTCTTAATGTTGTTAACAAAAAGAATGTTGTCTGAAATGCTGGTTCTTGGAAAGACGTTTTTCGCATGTGTGACTTTTGTACGATCCACTGTTGTGTTTATTTCACAGGCACAGATGTTGTGTCGTTCTCCTATATTGGGGAGCTCAGTCTCTGGTTCTTGATCATTGTTGCTGTGGTAACAATTCTCGTGGTTCCTGCTGTTGTTGTGATGTCCACCAGACAAACATGTCACAGGGAGGACATATCTCTACGAGTAAGTATTGATCTATTACGAGTATTTTTTTGTGTGGAAAATGGCGTTAAAATAAGTTTAAAAAGTCATCGTAGTAGAAGTGAACTCAACATCAACCAGATTCAAAAAGTTAAGTAGGTGGAATGCTTTTATTCTCGTTGACTGGTCAGGTCCTGAAGAGCCGTAACTGGCGAAACCGGTTGGCAAGAATAAAAGTATTCCACCTACTTAACCTTTTGAAGCTGGTTGATGTTGAGTTCACCTCTACTACGATGTTTTAATTACATTATTAAGTGACTCCCTACACACCTTTCGGTATCCATCCTCCAGTGATCTACCAACCTGAGGATCCTATCTTACTTACTGGACCAGCGTTGGCTCCATCCCCATTTTTAAGTTTAAAAAATACATTTTAAAGGCCATCATATATGTGTCAAATCTCAAATACTTTTTCTCAACATGTACATCTGTGAAAATTCTGCATACAAAGACCTCATCCATTGTCATACCTGCCAACTTTCCCAGTTCAGTCTGGAGTTCCTGATTTTCACTCCCGTTCCCATCTCCTGATTGTACAGATCCAAATTGGGTTAATCTGTTTTCCGAGATCCTGCTGGGTAGGTCATAAGTAATCTTGTTGTGTTTGCCAAATAGGAACAGTAACAAGTAAGATTGACCACCTGTCTACAGAATCGAGGCCTAACCATGTCAGTACACTGCCTAATTTCTAATTAGCGTTACCTAAGTTAATCATCGCTGAACACTATGCTTGGGAGCACACATACAGCTAACCCAATTAACGGTAGATCATTAGTCTGGACTCCTGAGCGGGCTCTGACAAATAGTCAGCTGAGGTCATTACACAGATTATTAATAAGTTCTTACTATTTTCATAGTACCTATTTCT
This sequence comes from Ylistrum balloti, assembly GCF_031769215.1. Lineage (NCBI taxonomy): Eukaryota > Metazoa > Mollusca > Bivalvia > Pectinida > Pectinidae > Ylistrum > Ylistrum balloti. Next base: position 1,128,986 of record NW_026782219.1, on the reverse strand, counting down.
CTAAATAACAAATAACGGCTGTTCAGATTATGCACTGCGTAGTTGTGCAGAGTATGTAAATTTGTCAGCAATTTTGTATGACGTCACATGAAAATAACCAAATGTTTACTTACCTGACCCAAAAGGGCAAGTCTGTCTGTCAGCTTTTCCTTCAATTTGGTACTAGTGATGAATAATGGATGAAGCTGACTTCCATTTAATTTTTGTCAGTAGCATCCTTAGACCCAAGTTTGTATATATGATGGGTTTGACCCCAACCTTCCTCCTGGGCATGGGTCGAGATGGGGACCAATAGACAAGATAGAGAAAATAATTTCCAATCCTTTGTCCTATAAAATAATATAAGGATTCTGTCCCAATTTGGTCTGAATTATATCCTAGCAGAAAGGATACATTAGTGTTAATAGTTTGGCTAACCCTGTAGGGTTATAGGGGTGGTACCCAATGGTAGAATAGATACATTTATCCATTTTATTGATATCGGCATACATGCGCTGGATATTGTTAACAGTTATGAAACTTTGTAAGTACCAGCTGCTTGAAGAGCATGGTGGGAAGGTCTACTTTTATCTAACAAAGTTGGTGTCTTTGTTAATTCTCTAGAAAAATAGCTAACTGACATTGGAAACCATGTTGGAACATAGCAACCTCTTCATTTCAAGTGTACAATGTTTTGAAAGATATATGTGAAATGAAACTAGAAACAACATATTGGTATTAAATAGTGCTTGCTGAACTCTTATCATTACTAGCTCATGTCAATATCATTTAACATCCTGTTTATATCTGTGGTCATATAATCGTATTGATAATTTTCTGGTATTTATGTTTATACTACACTTTTAGCCAAAGTTACCAATCGACAGACGTCAGAAATCTTCAGAAAGGAGTTCTCCAAGTTCGATTCCAGCAACTGCTTCAGAGTGATATGAAGACATGTCAAAATTTTCTGGTACCAGCCACAATTTCATATTTGTACCCAGAAACAACAAGAATCAGACCTTGTAAGCTGTAATGGAGATTATTCCAGAAAGTATCTAAAAGAATTTATAGTAGACTTGGTAATAATTGAATGCCATCCACCAATGTGTTGGAGAATTGATCTTAATAATTCAACTGTAAAAAATGTTTGAAAATATTTGTAGGCCATTGTAGACGGCTGTTGTCTTCATCCTGAAAAGCAGCGTTTAGATATCAAGATGGCTGACAACAGAAATAATTATCTTTCAGATGGGCAAAACAACTGTTTGCTAGCCCAGGCAAGGATTTAATTACCAATCATATGACATTATGATTTACACCATTCTCACACCACTATCAGATGGGGAAGATATATATTATCATAGACAAACAAATAGTTTACTTAATTTTGTCTTCTACTTACACCATATACCTACATAAAGCTTGTGATTAAAGATTTAAAAGTATGCAAACTCAAAAGCAGATTTTAAATTGAAATATCTGAAATTGCAATAAAAATTAGCTTGAAAATTTCACAAACTAATTACCTGATATTAATTCTATAAAATTGTTAAATCAAGATATCTTAATATGAATAAGATGTGAATATAAAGTAAAGAGCTGTAATGTATATTGTGGTAATTATTTCCTTTAAAAAAATTTTACAAATTAACTTGCTTTATGTTATATAAGAAATAATATCACTTGGAAACCTTTTAGAATTGTGTAATGTCAGTAAAAGGCATTATGTTATTCTGTACGTCTTTCGCATAAATCAATAGGCCGTTCGTTACAAGTCAAATCGACAAGTTACAAATGAATTTAGTGAATGTTAAGATAAATATTGGAAAATCAGTATTACAAAGTACTTGTTTACATATCATATTAAAACTTGTCAACGTCAGTTAGAGGCCTTTACATTATAATGTATATGGTGGTAATTATTTCAGAACTGTGTGCCCATTTGGAATAGTCTGCCAGAAAACGTTGTTTCAGCTGTAAATATTAAATCATTTAAAAATAGGCTTGATAATTACTGGAAAAATCAAGAATGTTTCTTTAATTACAAAGCAACAATCGAATATTGACATCAAAGTACAAGACCGGATCGATGTTTTGAAAAATTATGTATTATTTGTTGTGTATGAGTCTGGTATAGAGGACTTAAATAAAGTCCTGTACTAGAATAAACTTATCTTATCTTAAGAATAATATGTTTATTTTAAAAGATCGTGTTATAGATGTTACAAATCTTCATGAATGTGCTACCTAACTACTTCCAAAATCATGTTATTTATTTTTTTCCTACTACATATATAAATATGACTGCTTGGTCAATTTTTTGGGAATATGACTAAGTATTTTTATTCTATAGGACATCACACTGTTGCTGTTAAATAACTTTGTTGCGATCATTAGAAGTAGGATATTTTACATATATAAGAAATTACCTACATTGTATATATAAAGTGATTATTCCCTATTTCCCATTTAATGTCAATTGAAGATTGTTTCTACACAAGATGTGGTCACTTCAGAATATAGTGCTATCACACCGCAGCGGCAGAAATATTGTATGTAAACTAGACACAATAACAGAACACATTATTTAGCTGACTAGTACTTCCCACTATAACCTTTGTAAACTGAATGTCAAGAGAAACAAGCACTAATTATTTTGTTTGTCTCCAGAACTGAACATAAGCATTCCCGGCTTGGCCATATGTTTAGCACTAAGGCCAAAAGTCACATTGAAATTTTGTCATGTAAAACACTAGCTAGGAAATAAAGGATGGTAGGAACTTTGGAAAAGGAGAAAATAATAAGATTGATCAGTATAGTTTTGTGGCCTCCTATGTTCATGTAATAAGAACATCAGACATAATTTTTACACTTTATCTTCAGGGCAGCATGATTTTATAATGCTGGATTTGTGAATGAAAGACTCAATTTTATGCAAGGGAATACCTGTGATAGTTGAGTTTGGTTTTATATAGTATACTAGACATATATAATATTGATTTTTGTATGTAATTTAAAAAAATATTTATATGAACTTGTTACAACATATTTTACAATGTAAATCCATGAATTTTGAGATATCTTTACAATTGATTTATTAATGATAGTTCTAACATTAACCTTGTGTACAGTATAGAACTGTTATCCGAGATCTGTTTGAACATACAGACAGAATATTCATCCTGTGAACCTTATTTTTCAGTTATTATTGAGATCATAAACAAAAATCAAGACGAAGCAAGATATATATGTAGATACAATTTTTTTTTATTTCCAAGGTAAAACATACAAGACTTTGTAGTAAACAAATTTTGGTGGTTTTTTGCATGGTTTTGGTGAAAAATATGGATGTGACAGGGGTGTATTTTTCACAGAAGTCATGAAAGAATTGTAATTTTCTTTATTTATTCTTTTCACGGTTTTTATATCCTTGAAAATAGGGAAACTAAAAAGCCTCAGACTATGATAACATTTCGCGAACATTGATCAAAGGGCCATAACTCTTGAGCATGAAGGTTTTGAATAAAAATTGATTCAAATCATTGTGTTCAAAGGTAACAAGAATTTCTTCACTTAGATTGATCCAGCACAAACCTACACATATTATACTTGTCAAAAATCCAGCCCACTTCTAACCACCTGATATCTGGTTGTAGCCTTTACAATCAAAGGTGACAAAGTGTTTTAAGAGGTCTTCAAAGAAAAAGACCTGATAATCAATTCTATTGTATATTGACCAAACTTGTATGTATGAAATAGACTATAAGGTGATTATAGCACTTTTCACAATTCAAACAGGTATGATATGGCCAATATGAGACTGACCTGACAAAATTAGAGGAGTTAGCAACACTGATTTACCTTGAATTATCCTAATGTTATCACCACAGTAACACCATGTTGGCATAAAAATGATGTTGTTTCTACCTCAATAGGTGTGTGTTATCACAAGACATCAATTAGTCAAGCTAATGTTGTACATACATACATAATAAACCACATGTAGTATAATGCTTTAACCTTTTTTGATTGGCTGGCAGGATGAACATTTACCAAAAGGGTGTTTCATGTACTCACAGAAATAACTATGCACGTGTTGTATAACACTTTAACCTTTTTTGATTGGCTGGCAGGATGAACATTTACCAAAAGGGTGTTTCATGTACTCACAGAAATAACTATGCACACAGTGAATCATAATTGTGTTTTGGTGATTAATTTTTGTTTGGATTTCTATCACCTTTTTGCTCTGAAGATGACAAACCAATTTAATTATCGTGGTAATTTGTAATGAGTTACAATGTCTCCATGTATTTCTGTAATTTTCAGTTTTGTAGAATAATTAGCAGCATTTTACATTACGCCCAAACTGATGGCATAAACAGAACACGTGTGTGTACAGAACAGCTGAATTCAACTTTGGAATGTTATCATGGTAGAAAAGTGTCACACAAACTTGTGGTATGGTATTTTATTGCACTCTTGTTAGGGATTTTCTAAAAGCTACAAAAACACCAGATAAAGCTTGTTTATTTTTTGTAACTTTTGATAACTACAAGTAACTCGAGTGAAAGGAATTCTATATTACACAACCACTTGTTATGTTTACCTTCTGTTTATGATACAATCTGATTAACATTATTATGTAACATTACATGTGTACAACCAGTTAAGTCAGTACTGGTTTTAATCATATGATGATGATGTCAACACGTTAAGAAGTGGGGTTTTTATCGATGGTGAGTGAATGATTTGTTTCTGTTAAATTTGTGATTGTTAGTATGTAAAAATAAAAATGATTGAAAGAAACAAAATGTTTAATCAGAATTCCTTATGTTTAAATACACCTGCACATGGTCAGAAATTACCAATGTTTGGTCAGTCTTGTTTTTGAACTTTTTTTAAGTATTTTTTTTGACATGTAACAAAATCCCTACATTGTGCATCAGCAAGTAACAGGATTGCAGATTCCAACAATTTACACAATGTGTTACAAATTTAAAAAAAGATTGATTTGATCTCAACTCTGATTTATCTTTAATTGGAAACCTGTTTAATTGAATAGTTAAAGGCTTAAAACTCTCCATTTGTTATCAGATTGTTAATGCCTTGTGTGACAGGAAGATTTTATGAAAAATGCCCTACTCCTACTGGAGTTTGAACTACATACCCCAGGGGTTATGATCACTTTCACTCTCTGCACTCCTGGAACACGTAATTGCAAAATTGAAGCATCAGTGAAGTATTTTCATTGGTTCCAGGAGATAAAAAACTGACCAATCACATGCTTATGTGCTCCTTTTGAAGATTACAAAGGAGTGAGGCCCAACTTCAAATCCTTTACAATTTTATGAGACCCTGAGATTCGTTTGATGAACACCAAAGAATCACACTAGTCTTTTTGTCATGTCCACAAGCTATCACACATGAAACCTTCAATTTTGCCATGACATGTTCCACAGGTGCAGGGAGTGAAACTGCATTGGAAATGTCCTGAAGAGTATTCTGCTGTTTCAGATATCCTTTATTAATGCATGACTTAACTATGACTTAGTATTTTTTGGTACATAAAAAATGTCGTGATAATGTCAAAATTTCAAATGTTTATCTGATATAATAATGATGTCGAATCTAACTTTGCTTGGTTGGTGATTCAGGAGTTTAAACTTTACCAAGGACAGATATATTGTAGATATAAGCATTTCTCTTGTTACATTAAAATACGTAAAAATAAGGGACAGTCATAACATTTGTAGGTCTGGAAACGAGAAAGACGTGTTAAATACATTTCAGACATCGCTATCACAAACTCTGCTATAAACTGAACATGGATACTGCTTTTGTCAGCATGTTACATTTTATTCATATATCATCTTTGACTAAAACTCATTATCAACCTTGTTGTCATCTGAGAATGTGATATTACGAATTATGACTAATCTACTTTTTCATGGCTGGTATCATCGTTGAACCAGAAGACACTTAGCTTTTCAGAACATATTGGACTTTCTCTGACATTCATATTTTGCCCTTGTTTCATCGAATTTAAATTTGAATCAAGATTTCTTTGAATAATCCCTTAAGAATTTACAAGAGATATCAATATTTCCCTCACTAATATCTGTTTATAATTATGAGATATTTTAAAAACCTAACATCACAGAAATGGTTATTCAATTAGAAAGGTAACTTACAATATATTTCCTGCAATACACAAAAACAAGTTTCCCTACACGTGAAAACTAACAACGTCAAACACCAGACCTGCTAACCTAACTCAATATATATATTAAGACATGAAGCAATGACATTTTGTCTAGATTTTAACACCCTACATTAATACTTGGGTTAATAATTTTGTGTTGCCTTGATAAATCAATACACATTTTCCAGGATTCATCTAAATGATTTTTTTTTTTTTTTTTGACTTTTTTTTACATTTAGAGATGGATCAAAATAACTTGCCACATGTTGAATTGGGAAATATTTTGTTGGTTAATTCCAAATAATTTCAAAACAAACTCTAAACTCACATGTGAAAAGACAAAACTATGACATTGAAATTTGTTAGTTGTCTCCTGTTGGGGGGATTCTAACAAACGATGTTTCACAGTGCTGTTACCCAGTACAACCCAACACAAATGTCAATTTACCCAATACAACCCATTACAAATGCCAGTTTATCCAATACAACCCATTACAAATGCCAATTTACCCAATACAACCCATTACAAATGCCAATTTACCCAATACAACCCATTACAAATGCCAATTTACCCAATACAACCCATTACAAATGCCAATTTACCCAATACAACCCATTACAAATGTCAATTTACCCAATACAAATGTCAATACCCAATACAACCCTATACAAATGTCAATTTACCCAATACAACCCAATACAACCCAATACAAATGTTAATTTACCCAATACAACCCATTACAAATGTCAATTTACCCAAAACAACCCATTACAAATGCCAATTTACCCAATACAACCCAATACAAATGTTAATTTACCCAATACAACCCATTACAAATGTTAATTTACCCAATACAACCCATTACAAATGTCAATTTACCCAATACAAATGTCAATTTACCCAATACAACCCATTACAAATGTCAATTTACCCAATACAACCCAATACAAATGTTAATTTACCCAATACAACCCAATACAAATGTTAATTTACCCAATACAACCCATTACAAATGTCAATTTACCCAATACAACCCAATACAAATGTCAATTTACCCAATACAACCCATTACAAATGTTAATTTACCCAATACAACCCATTACAAATGTCAATTTACCCAATACAACCCATTACAAATGTCAATTTACCCAATACAACCCATTACAAATGTCAATTTACCCAATACAACCCAATACAAATGTCAATTTACCCAATACAACCCAATACAAATGCCAATTTACCCAATACAACCCATTACAAATGTCAATTTACCCAATACAACCCATTACAAATGTTAATTTACCCAATACAACCCATTACAAATGCCAATTTACCCAATACAACCCATTACAAATGTCAATTTACCCAATACAACCCAATACAAATGCCAATTTACCCAATACAACCCATTACAAATGTCAATTTACCCAATACAACCCAATACAAATGCCAATTTACCCAATACAACCCATTACAAATGTTAATTTACCCGATATAAATGTCTCATTACCCAATACAACCCAAAATGTATCGCATGCCTGGGAATGCCATTACAAGACGCTGTAATTTGACCTCGAGATTCGTTTGATGTACATCAAAGGATCAAACTAGTCTTTTCGACTTGTCCACAAGCTGTCGCACATGCAACTTTCAAATTTGCAATGACATGTTCCAGAGGTGCAGAGAACGAAACTGATTGTAACCCTGGAATATTGAGGATGTGATTGTCGAACATCCCATGGACATCTATGGTGGCGTAGGGAGGCCTGGTGGTGTATGGAGGCCTGGTGGTGTATGGAGGCCTGGTGATGTAAGGAGGCCTGGTGGTGTAAGGCGGCCTGGTGATGTATGGAGGCCTGGTGGGGTAAGGCGGCCTGGTGGTGTACGGAGGCCTGGTGGTGCACGGAAGCCTGGTGGTGCAAGGATGCCTGGTGGTGTATGGAGGTCTGGTGGTGTATGGAGGCCTGGTGGTGTAAGGAGGCCTGTTGGTGTAAGGAGGCCTGGTGGTGTAAGGCGGTCTGGTGATGTAGGGAGGCCTGGTGAGGTAAGGCGGCCTGGTGGTGTACGGAGGCCTGGTGGTGTAAGGAGGCCTGGTGGTGTAAGGCAGCCTGGTGGTGTATGGAGGCCTGGTGATGTAGGGAGGCCTTGTGGTGTAAGGAGGCCTGGTGGTGTAAGGAGGCCTGGTGGTGTAAGGTGGCCTGGTGGTGTAAGGCGGCCTGGTGGTGCACGGAAGCCTGGTGGTGCAAGGATGCCTGGTGGTGTATGGAGGCCTGGTGGTGTAAGGAGGCCTGGTGGTGTAAGACAGCCTGGTGGTGTATGGAGGCCTGGTGGATTTAAGGTGGCCTGGTGATGAATGGAGGCCTGGTTGTGTAAGGCGGCCTGGTGATGTATGGAGGCCTGGTAGGGTGAGGCGGCCTGGTGGTGTAAGGTGGCCTGGTGGTGTAAGGTGGCCTGGTGGTGTGAGGAGGCCTGGTTGTGTATGCGAGGTCGAGGTTGTGTATTTCCGGGTTGCTGCAGTGTGTTCGGAACTGAATCAGACTTTTACAGTGTGATGTCATTATAAAAAAGATGTCAAACCTCTCACTGAACAATGCTTCATGGTTTTCACGGTGACTTGAAAAGTTGATTTCCAAAGAGTGATACTTAAGATAATTGTAACTATTACATTATTTCAGTGACTGATGTAAAAATGAATTTAAAGCTGACCGGCTGTTACGATATATATAATTAATTCTACACTGTGTAACTTTCGTAGATTTTACAGCTCGATGTATGATGGGGACACACACATGTGCACAAATGCACGAACAAGTGTTGGTAAATCAAAAACCACTATTACAGCTACTGATACACCTATTATAGCTACACCCATAAATCCAATGGCCGCCGAAACTGGTCTGTTGTCCATGGCACTCGTCTTACGCCTTCTAGCTGACGACAGATTGGTTTTGTTCACCGCCAACTGCCTTTTTAAATCCATGATCTTTTTCTCTAGGATGAGCATGCGCTCTGCCTTGTTGATACTCGTGTCAATTCTAAATGTACATGTGTAGATGCACGATAACTTTGGACTTATGTATGCGCCTACAATACAAAAGCATACATTCGTTAAATATGGTTTCTATATTAGTGGAAATTAAAGATTTCGGGAAATCAAATACAAAGCATTTATTTTTACAGTGAATCAAAATTTCAACTTCTATTAAATGCTTGTATTCATTAACACCAATGTAAAGACGTGTTTTCAGGTCGACTGTTTAAGGCAGTGCTGTGCAAAATATAATCCCGTGCACTAGACCCAACCGGAACAAAGGCGAAAATGGAAGTGCCACGAAATCCACACCATGGAATGGACTATATGTGCTTATCAAGTTGTCAGTGTTGTTGACTCAACAATCAAATATGCGATGAGTTTTTGAACAAAGAAACAGAGAAATCCCTATGAATACTCCAACTCTCAAAGACAATGAATACTCCAACTCTCACAGACAATGAATACTCCAACTCTCACAGACAATGAATACTCCAACTCTCACAGACAATGAATACTCCAACTCTCACAGACAATGAATACTCCAACTCTCAAAGACAATGAATACTCCAACTCTCACAGACAATGAATACTCCAACTCTCACAGACAATGAATACTCCAACTCTCACAGACAATGAATACTCCAACTCTCACAGACAATGAATACTCCAACTCTCACAGACAATGAATACTCCAACTCTCACAGACAATGAATACTCCAACTCTCACAGACAATGAATACTCCAACTCTCACAGACAATGAATACTCCAACTCTCACAGACAATGAATACTCCAACTCTCAAAGACAATGAATACTCCAACTCTCACAGACAATGAATACTCCAACTCTCACAGACAATGAATACTCCAACTCTCACAGACAATGAATACTCCAACTCTCACAGACAATGAATACTCCAACTCTCATCACAGACAATGAATACTCCAACTCTCACAGACAATGAATACTCCAACTCTCACAGACAATGAATACTCCAACTCTCACAGACAATGAATACTCCAACTCTCAAAGACAATGAATACTCCAACTCTCAAAGACAATGAATACTCCAACTCTCACAGACAATGAATACTCCAACTCTCACAGACAATGAATACTCCAACTCTCACAGACAATGAATACTCCAACTCTCTCAATGAATACTCCAACTCTCACAGACAATGAATACTCCACTCTCAGACAATGAATCCAACTCTCACAGACAATGAATACTCCAACTCTCACAGACAATGAATACTCCAACTCTCAAAGACAATGAATACTCCAACTCTCAAAGACAATGAATACTCCAACTCTCACAGACAATGAATACTCCAACTCTCACAGACAATGAATACTCCAACTCTCACAGACAATGAATACTCCAACTCTCAAAGACAATGAATACTCCAACTCTCACAGACAATGAATACTCCAACTCTCACAGACAATGAATACTCCAACTCTCACAGACAATGAATACTCCAACTCTCACAGACAATGAATACTCCAACTCTCACAGACAATGAATACTCCAACTCTCAAAGACAATGAATACTCCAACTCTCACAGACAATGAATACTCCAACTCTCACAGACAATGAATACTCCAACTCTCACAGACAATGAATACTCCAGCTCTCGGAGACAATGAATACTCCAACTCTCAAAGACAATGAATACTCCAACTCTCAAAGACAATGAATACTCCAACTCTCACAGACAATGAATACTCCAACTCTCAAAGACAATGAATACTCCAACTCACAGACAATGAATACTCTAACTCTCACAGACAATGAATACTCCATCTCTAGGAGACAATGAATACTCCAACTCTCAAAGACAATGAATACTCCAACTCTCACAGACAATGAATACTCCAGCTCTCGGAGACAATGAATACTCCAACTCTCACAGACAATGAATACTCCAACTCTCACAGACAATGAATACTCCAACTCTCGAAGACAATGAATACTCCAACTCTCAAAGACAATGAATACTCCAACTCTCAGAGACAATGAATAGTCCAACTCTCGGAGACAATGAATACTCCAACTCTCACAGACAATGAATACTCCAACTCTCACAGACAATGAATACTCCAACTCTCACAGACAATGAATACTCCAACTCTCACAGACAATGAATACTCCAACTCTCACAGACAATGAATACTCCAACTCTCACAGACAATGAATACTCCAACTCTCAAAGACAATGAATACTCCAACTCTCACAGACAATGAATACTCCAACTCTCACAGACAATGAATACTCCAACTCTCACAGACAATGAATACTCCAACTCTCACAGACAATGAATACTCCAACTCTCACAGACAATGAATACTCCAACTCTCACAGACAATGAATACTCCAACTCTCACAGACAATTAATACTCCATCTCTAGGAGACAATGAATACTCCAACTCTCACAGACAATGAATACCCCAGAAACAAGAATGCAGACAGCCTCTCTAAGCCATGAATCCTGTTTCCACATGATAGGGTCCATTAAGACCGATCTATAATTATATCTTTTTTTCAAGTCAGCCTTGATACACTAGTTTGTCATAACGCCTAGTCTGATTATAACGAGATCGAGATAACCACTGTTCATCTAAATCGAGGTATCGGGTATCTGATATCTATGCTCCAGACTACGGTTTGTCTGAGCCAGAACCTATAGGCTTTAAAGCGAAAAATTCTAAATAAATTCCGAGTTACCTTAACTTAAAGGATAATTCAAAAGATCAGTCAAATGCATGTTTCAGATCTTTCATACAGAAATAATAGCAGCTTAAACTATTTCCACGTACCTGTTCGCTGAATGACAGACACCATTGGTGGAGGTTCTGTGGTCGTCGACTCGCGAATTGTGGACGATGTTTTCTTGGTTGTTGCAGCAGTAGTGGATGGTGTTGTAGTGGTGGATGGTGCTGCAGTGGTGGATGGTGTTGTAGTGGTGGATGGTGTTGTAGTGGTGGGTGGTGTTGTAGTGTTGGATGGTGTTGAAGTGGTGGATGGTGTTGTGGTATTTGATGGTGTTGTAGTGGTGGATGGTGTTGTAGTGGTGGATGTTGTTGTGGTAGTTGATGTTGTTGTAGTGGTGGATGGTGTTTTAGTGGTGGATGGTGTTGTAGTGGTGGATGGTGTTGTAGTGGTGGATGGTGTTTTAGTGGTGGATGGTGTTGTAGTGGTGGATGGTGTTGTAGTGGTGGATGGTGTTGTAGTGGTGGGTGATGTTGTAGTGGTGGATGGTGTTGTAGTGGTGGGTGGTGTTTTAGTGGTGGATGGTGTTGTAGTGGTGGATGGTGTTCTAGTGTTGGATGGTGTTGTAGTGGTGGATGGTGTTGTAGTGGTGGATGGTGTTGTAGTGGTGGATGATGTTGTAGTGGTGGATGGTGTTGTAGTGGTGGGTGGTGTTGTAGTGGTGGGTGATGTTGTAGTGGTGGATGGTGTTGTAGTGGTGGGTGGTGTTTTAGTGGTGGATGGTGTTGTAGTGGTGGATGGTGTTGTAGTGGTGGTTGGTGTTGTAGTGGTGGATGGTGTTGTAGTGGTGGATGGTGTTGTAGTTGTAGATGTTGTTTTAGTGGTGGATGGTGTTGTGGTAGTTGATGTTGTAGTGGTGGATGGTGTTGTAGTGGTGGATGTTGTTGTAGTGGTGGATGGTGTTGTAGTGATAGTCGATGTTGTAGTGGTGGATGGTGTTGTAGTTGTAGATGTTGTTTTAGTGGTGGATGGTGTTGTAGTGGTAGATGGTGGTGTCGAGTCGGTTGTTACGAGTGATGCTACGGCGGTCGTTACTGTAGAAGTGATTGACGCTACGGATTTCGGAGTAGCGGTTGTTGCTGGTGTTAAAATAGCTGTAGTAGTAGTCATGTTTGAATCACAATGAATGTAGCACTGACACTGAAATAAGAAGTATGTCTCAATATTAACTTTTCAGAAACAAGAGGTCTTAAATCATTTACCAGGATAATAATAATTTTCTACTCTTAGCAATATAACAAACTACTATGGACGGCATTTGACGCACATGATTTCCAGCAAATACAATGTTGTTAATCCTTTTATACATATTTGCTTATGAAAAAGTGAAGTTGTCTAAGGGGGGGGGGAGCTCTGATTAAATTTTATTTCTTAGACTGTTTCTTCAAAAGAAGAAGTGATTTACCAAGACTTTCTGTCTAAATCTCATTCTGATGACTCTTGGGACACAGGAGTCAAATTCCCCGTTTGTACAAAATTGTACAAACATGATCAGGAATGAATGTACTCATTTGTGTCATAATTCGAACAGAAGAACAAAAACATAAAAAAAAAAAAAATATACCAACATGGCAACATTATTATAATTTAAACTAAAATTCCATAAAACTAGGGCAAAATATGATATAAAAATGTTCCGGAGGAATAAGAGTATAATTAATGACTGATCTCTATTTCCTCTACTGTGCGCGTCAATCTGGTGTCAAACTCTTTAATCCAGTGATGTCCTTGATTGCAAGTCTTAACCCTGGGGTTGATGTGTAATAAAGAATATCCATATGCATGCATGTATGTCTTGTTCATGTGTTTAGCATATTTTACTTTTCGGACTGGTAGTTATTGATGATCTGCATTGAAATCGCCATCCCATTCGAGTACATTTGTAAATATATATATACTTATTTATAACTTTATTTATTTTACAACAATTGCGAAACAAGTTAAGTCAACTTATACTAATTACTCTTGTTGGCCCGGATGTAAGCGCTCGAGGGGTCCTATTGTGGGAGGAAACTGCAGTACCCGGGGAAAACCCACGTGGTCGGAAAGATGACCCCTTACCTTTTCACGTCCGGGAATCGAACCCGGCTAGGTGAAAGGCGAGTGCGTTACCACTGCGCCACCCGACCACCCATTTGTAATTAGTGTTAACGAAATAAAGGTTGTATAGTTCTATCTGAAATACTGAAATACGCAACAAATACCGACACGTCAATATTACTTCAAAGACGAATCCAACAAAACGGGGTGGGGGGTGGGGGGTGGGGGGGAATAGTACAAAGAGGTTACAAGAAACGTACATAAGGGGCAAGCGTCTTCTGCTTTGTTGACAACTTGTATCATGTAAATCTCTCTCAAGTCAACATGTTAATACCAAGTTTCCAAATTAGAATAATGGTTCCAAAAACTGGACCACTAAACAAACTGCAATGTATGAAACATGATAGGCTTAATTTTCCCTTTCATGCCGTTTGACAAAAGAGGAACAAACCTACTTACTTTGATTGTATTTAGCAGTCGGTATTGTGGTTGTGCAAATGGTCGTATTTGAGTTATGTTTAATCCAAAAGCTGGGTCATCCTCTGATACGAAAACATTGATATATCGTCCTTTCAGCTTCAGGAATTGACTTGTCCTTATATATGCTGTTTGCAAGGAGTCCGTAAACATGAGCGATGCGTCTCCATAGTTAGCGTTAGTAGCGAGGAAAGTTGGTGTAGAATTTACACACATCAGCTGAACGCTTGTAGGACTGTATGGCACTATATAGACTGTACAGGTTTGTGTACAGTTAATGTAGAAATATTTGCTTTTTTCTGTATCGCTGTACAGCTTGTAGAACGTGCTCTTGTCAGGCAGTGTAATGGACAAATTTGGTATGATCTCATTAAATGACAACTTAAAAGGCTGAATTTTGTCACTGATAAAACACCCTCTCTCCGAAATATTTAATGCCCAGCCTGTTTTTATAGAGTATAGAACACTGGCTGTATTCTTGACGTCTAGAATATAACTGGTATTGACAGAAGCAGTGCATACCTCGCTTACTGTCATTCCTATCACACAGACACCATAGTAGTCTTTACCTGGAATAGAATATAGGTATTTTCGAACATAACAATACGAATGCCTGTAAATTTAACTGACTTTACAGTTTCTCATCACTGTTCGATATGAGATTTCAAGACCTACACGTCTTTCTCCCAAACTATCAATCTCCTCCGGAAACGATAACTAAGTATTTCAATACGACTCTAAATTTATTTTGAAAATAAACCTAGTTATAGAATTATAACTTCAACATTCATGTAATGCAGCTGGTGTGTTGAAATTTCCATACTTAAATGTAACTACTTGCAATATTCTTTTACAGCTGTACAAAAAGTCATATTTTTAATATGCTATTTTTTTAAATACAAGAAAAATAATATCTTTTAGCATATACTCATACTCTTAAACATGTAGCTAAAACAAGGCAGATTCATGATTTCAAGAGGTGAAAAACGTGGTGCTTTGCATTGTTTCTAGAGAGAGAAAGAAAAAGACAATCATAGATAAGAATAGATGGAAGAAAGGACATAGAAAGGAAAAAGTGATTATTAAATAATGGAATAATTACTTTTAGAGTTGATTTAGTCGTAAAAAATGAAACATTAAAGAGGCACCGAGGATAATAATATGAAAACAGCATACATACCTCTTGTAAACATGACGGGCAGAAACAAAAGCAGGACTTTCAAGCAACCCATATCTGCAACAACATACAGTAAAAGGTTTTATAGTTCTTCAGTAGCATGAACCAAGTTGCTTCTGGATCTTCTCGAATTTTGGAGATAGTTATTATTCATTTTAACACTTAGCGATTTTTGGAGGAGTCAGTGATGTCCGTAAAATAACAATTAGACAAAATTAAAAATTGTCCCTCAAACTCAAACTTGATGAAAACAAGTGCAAAATATTACCAAACTATTTTCACGGAGATCCTCTAAAACACAAAGAGAACAAAGCAAGTTGTTCCGGAGGAGTAAGCGTTTTTTGCTTCATCGTTCATGACATTCGCAATATCAATACAAATCTTGGTTCATCCATGCAAGTGACGTCACATTCTCAAATGAGAGTTAAGGTCAACAATGAAACTACCAGGTCTACTGACGAACATCATTTAGTTTCATATCAGTAGGAAAATAGAACTCCATTCCTACATCATTGTTTTATATTGATTTATTTATTTAACGACGCCCTTTGAACATTTATCAATGATACAGAAACGGCGGAAAATATGCCTGCAACATTATTTCTCATTATGTCCTTAAATGATAATGAAAAGTCCTCCTACGCTTACCAAAGGAAAAGATCAAACAAAATCTGCTGAATCTTTGTAATACTTAAGATCTTAATATTGATTTCTTTGTTTGTTTTATTTGTTTGTTTGTTTTTTGTTTTGTTTTGTTTTTTTTTTTTTTTCTTTCTTTTCCATTCTATGTGTTGTTCTTAACACTCGCCTTCGTCTTACTTTGGATCATAAACCCCATTTAAGAAATGTAGGTCATGTAGTGTATATAACAACGAAAAGGCCACTTAACACATTAAACAATACTAGCGCTAGATAGGAATTTGTGACGAAAATCACGTTTTAGTATTATGACGTTACCATAAGTATGAAAAATTGCCTATCATTATCTAGTGTTTTAAATGAAAGTGAATTAAATGTTATTGTCAGATCTTGATGATATTGGGTTTTTTCCGAAATAGGTCGAGGCCAAACAGAGATAGAGACATCACAAAATTATAACCAGGGATACCTGGATGTTAACAGCTATCTGACTATAAAGTTGTTATAAAGTTATACAATTACACAGACTATTCTGCATTCTCAATTTTCCCTCTTCATTTTAGAACTACTGAAAATAGTTCTGTCTGTATTTCAATTTCTTAATTTCCCGTATTTCAGTTTCATGGTACAGGTTCTCCAAAATAAGTTTACATTGTGTTTCAAGATGACGGTCATCGCGGTTGATTGGATTTCTCTCAGACCATTTCAGGTCATTTTAGACAAGTAAGAGATAAATTCCAGTTGTGGAATTCGCGAAGTTTGAAATAGATATTGTCCCAGAAAGCCATGATTTTCTAATCCATTAAATCCAAGTGATCCATTAAAGAGCAGTCAAGCATGCGAAATTATTCATGTTAAAAGAAACATTTTATTGGTTAATAGTTATCTATTTATTCAACATCAACTACTTTGATACAGTTTTAGATGTAACAGCTTTGTAAAGACAAAATAGATAATTATAAAATTTGAATTCCATTTACGATATCTCTTAAACCGAAACTACAGTTTACGAAATTTGTATGTCAGTTACCATTGTCTATAATCTCCAATTTTCACAATAACGTCGTGCACGGTCAGTCCTTAGATAATTTAAATTGTGGCTTAAAGTTATTATTTTTCATAGCTAGCATCATTTCGTCCGGGGACCTACACTACAATTTTTTCATAACATTTAAATAACGTTGTATCTTTAACGTTGAAATAACGTTGTATCTTTAACGTTGAAATAACGTTGTATCTTTAACGTTGAAATAACGTTGTATTTTTAACATTAAAATAACGTTGTATCTTTAACGTTGAAATAATGTTGTATCTTTAACGTTGAAATAACGTTATGAAATATTGGCTGTTTAATTATTTAGCTTCCGGTTCTGACAGAGATTTCTTTAGATAACATGTTATTTTTCAAATTCCTCTATTTTCAGCACAAATTAATAAAAAAAAAATAAAAAATGGGTGGGTGGTTGGTGGAAGATATCCATATTAATTCGAAAATAAATGCCAGAAAAGTCATATTGAACTCGGGAAAAAATTTAAATGACAACAATAATCAATTTTCGAGACAAAGTTCAATAAATGTCACATTCATTATATGTCATTATTCATTCAAAATGATATTAAAACATCTGTAGACATTCTTTATGAAAAGTTCATTCTTATTTTATCCAAATCATATTTGCGAAAAGTATGTTGTGCCCATATTTTTTACCGATCCTTTTCAATGTTTTCCTGAACTCCGCATCGTTTTTTCTGTTTTGTAGACTAAAGCAGTTAATTACGTTTACCAACCTTTCGTTAGGTGAAGTATTCCGTCGTGCGTTACTGAAGTCAATGTAGACTGAACGAAAATGTTGCTCCTTCAATATCAACCATATGTTGAAAGGTACTTGTGCTGATGCTGGGTAGATTTTTAAGTAATACATCCGTTACTTGTTTAATAACAACACGGTAACAAATCCCTGTGTTAACAAATCACCTTAGGTACAATCGAACATTTTAATTCCATCGCCACACTTAGTATTGTAAATATTAGTTTGACGTAAAATCCACAAGTCGGTTTGAGGTGTATCATGAGGAATTCTCAACCTGTTGTCTTATTATTTTTTCTGTTGCAATATAAGGACGAAATCCCCATGTGTCCAAAATGAGTGCCTGTTTTCGGCCATCAGAGAAATCGCCAAGTCCAGGGCAATTGAAGGTACTGTTGGTAATTAATTCATTAATAGTCATCACAAAATAGAAATGTGTGGGATATATAGATATAAGAAATGAAAGTATCTTATGACGTACTAAACGACACGTGTATGAAAAAGCTTTGTCATTGATATCGACCATGAATGCTACATATCACAAGTGATTTTTAACCTTATGAACAATGCATGACAGAAGGCTAGTGCACGGGGAACTATTGTAATGTCTTGCATGTGCTGGATCAACTGAACACTTCATCCTGTATTAAGGAATGTATTGATTTAAAGGCAATTAAATTGTTAGTGGTTTACGAACAGCCGCAGTCACTTAATTCCCATTGTGACACATTTCCTTTTTCTAACACAATTGAAGTAGTAATATCCTGATAAAAGGACAAAAAAGAATGAATGCGCGAATTGACGGAGTTTTAATACGTACATGATTCGATTTATAGCGATTTCAGCCAACAACTGTTTAGAGAGATAAGAGAAAGTATTGAATGAAAAAGGAATGGAATTAATTAATAAGAATAAATCATGAAAAGTATTGATAAACAAAATGTTGGTAATTTTTATTTATTTATTTATTATTGCTTTCGCTTTGGCATTACTGTCAATTTGTTGTCCAGGTTACGACAATTCACGTTTAAACTGTTATATGGCAATACTTTCTAGTTAACGCTGTGCTAGTAGTACTGTGTTTGAGATACCAAAACGTGGCGGCTGGCCTTTTACTTGTTTGTGACTTAAATAATTGCATCACATATTTTAACGTAACAAATAGGTAAGATCAAGCATTATAGCGAGACAATGTGTGAACAATTTGTCAATGCCAACATTTTGATTAAAAAATATCGTGAAGTCATTGATGGTGAGACATCTGGCATGGTTGAAGTAACAAGCGATGTGCCTCAAGGTGGTGGTTTAGGTCCTGTCTTGTTTTGTTTGTTTGTTTATTTGTTTGTTTGTTTTTTAATTTTATTTATAAAGTCCTTGACGTAGTACATTATATTGTATTGAAATGTTTTGTTGACGATTTTAAACTCTTGATAAAAATAGCAGACTATCAGAAACACAAGAGCTACAAACAGATATTAACCAGAGACATATATATCACTGATATTAACATAATAATCCAACTGACTGGAAAATGACATTGGGCAACAAAAATGTGTGAACACCTAAATATTGGTAATTTGTTACAAAATTCCCAATATAATTTTTCCTTAAAATGTACAGATAGGAAAAGTCAAGAATGAAAAATGATTTAGGTGTAGATTTGTTAATAATAAACTAAAAGCAAGCAATCATGTGAGTCAATCGGTCAACAAGGCTAACTGTATGCTGGGAATGATATTTAGTCAGTCAACAAAGCTAACTGTATGCTGGGAATGATATTTAGTCGGTCAACAAAGCTAACTGTATGCTGGGAGTGATATTTAGTCGGTCAACAAAGCTAACTGTATGCTGGGAATGATATTTAGTCGGTCAACAAAGCTAACTGTATGCTGGGAATGATATTTAGTCGGTCAACAAAGCTAACTGTATGCTGGGAGTGATATTTAGTCGGTCAACAAAACTAACTGTATGCTGGGTTCAGTCGGTCAACAAAGCTAACTGTATGCTGGGAATGATATTTAGTCGGTCAACAAAGCTAACTGTATGCTGGGAATGATATTTAGTCGGTCAACAAAGCTAACTGTATGCTGGGAATGATATTTAGTCGGTCAACAAAGCTAACTGTATGCTGGGAATGATATTTAGTCGGTCAACAAAGCTAACTGTATGCTGGGAATGATATTTAGTCGGTCAACAAAGCTAACTGTATGCTGGGAATGATCAGTCGGTCAACAAAGCTAACGGTATGCTGGGAATGATATTTAGTCGGCTGGGAATGATATTTAGTCGGTCAACAAAGCTAACTGTATGCTGGGTTCAGTCGGTCAACAAAGCTAACTGTATGCTGGGAATGATATTTAGTCGGTCAACAAAGCTAACTGTATGCTGGGAATGATATTTAGTCGGTCAACAAAGCTAACTGTATGCTGGGAATGATATTTAGTCGGTCAACAAAGCTAACTGTATGCTGGGAATGATATTTAGTCGGTCAACAAAGCTAACTGTATGCTGGGAATGATATTTAGTCGGTCAACAAAGCTAACTGTATGCTGGGAATGATATTTAGTCGGTCAACAAAGCTAACTGTATGCTGGGAATGATATTTAGTCGGTCAACAAAGCTAACTGTATGCTGGGAATGATATTTAGTCGGTCAACAAAGCTAACTGTATGCTGGGAATGATATTTAGTCGGTCAACAAAGTTAACTATATGCTGGGAATGATGTTTAGTCGTCGGTCAACAAAGCTTACTGTATGCTGGGTTCGGTCGGTCAACAAAGCTAACTGTATGCTGGGAATGATATTTAGTCGGTCAACAAAGCTAACTGTATGCTGGGAATGATATTTAGTCGGTCAACAAAGCTAACTGTATGCTGGGTTCAGTCGGTCAACAAAGCTAACTGTATGCTGGGAATGATATTTAGTCGGTCAACAAAGCTAACTGTATGCTGGGAATGATATTTAGTCGGTCAACAAAGCTAACTGTATGCTGGGAATGATATTTAGTCGGTCAACAAAGCTAACTGTATGCTGGGAATGATATTTAGTCGGTCAACAAAGCTAACTGTATGCTGGGAATGATATTTAGTCGGTCAACAAAGCTAACTGTATGCTGGGAATGATATTTAGTCGGTCAACAAAGCTAACTGTATCGGTCAACAAAGCTAACTGTATGCTGGGAATGATATTTAGTCGGTCAACAAAGCTAACTGTATGCTGGGTTCGGTCGGTCAACAAAGCTAACTGTATGCTGGGAATGATATTTAGTCGGTCAACAAAGCTAACTGTATGCTGGGAATGATATTTAGTCGGTCAACAAAGCTAACTGTATGCTGGGAATGATATTTAGTCGGTCAACAAAGCTAACTGTATGCTGGGTTCAGTCGGTCAACAAAGCTAACGGTATGCTGGGAATGATATTTAGTCGGTACTGTATGCAGATATTTAGTCCAACAAAGCTAACTGTATGCTTAGAGTCGGTCAACAAAGCTAACATGCTATGCTGGGAATGATGATTTAGTCGGTCAGAAAACTAATTATCTAACTTATGCTGGGAATGATATTGCAAGTCGGTCAACAAAGCTAACTGTATGCTGGGAATGATATTATCATGCTATATCAATAAACTTAAGCTTGCCCACCACAGGGTGTAGACGTAAACGCAGTGACGTTTACAAATTATTTTCCTGTTATGACCAATGTATAGATGAAGATACATTATCCTAGTTTTAATTCAAGCACAGCTTTGTTGCAGACATTAAATCTCAACAATAGACAATACATTACTTGAGAAAAAAGCAGTAAAATATTTAACTTCCAAATCCAACTTGGTCACGTGTCAGCTATTTATTTTCTGATTAGACGCAAAATCAAACGGGGCCAACGAGTGACCAATGGGAACAGGTGTAGTCCGTCAATAGCCCGTCACCAACAGGAAGGTATATAATAGGGCAACAATTTATATGTTATTATATACAGTAAATGAGGTCTAGATGAGTCATACTGTTTGAGTGATCTTGTCAACAAAGTTTGTGAGCGATATTTTCTAATAAAACGTATTGATATTATTTATATGTAATATGCTAATATGAAATTATTATTATAACAGAATGGTCAGCATTGTAATATTGATACCCTAATATGATAATCTGTGTCGCTGATATGTCATTTACTGTAAATGGTAAATATTATTTTTTAAAAAAAAGATAAAATCTTTATAGTGGTTAGCCAATGTTTTTCAGGCCTAGCGACCAACTTCAGGCGATTGTTTTAATGATTTGAACCCAGGACCCACTGATCTGCAGCCCAGCATGCCACCACTGTCGCCTAGTTTCAGCCCATCCCTAGACTAATACTAATTATCCTGTTATCGCCTGTTGATTTACAAGTCAGGAACCTAATAATTAAATAGTCATTGTTGGTAGATCGTCGACATGCTTCGGGCGCTGTACATTCGTCGTCAGGAAGCTGTAATTGAAAGGGGAAAAGTTTCTTCTGTACATCCCAGTAAATCATGATGTTTGTTATAAGGCTGTTAATTTCATCTATGGAATGTGCCATAATTGATGGTGGGTGTGGGGGATGCATCAGAAACTCTCACTAATGGAGGAATTTACTGCAAAGAAGAATATGCATTGGAAAATGATTGCTAAAGGGTTGTCGGGAAATACCAAGGGTTGCCGGGAATACCAAGGGTTGTCGGGAAATACCAAGCGTGATCTGCTGAAGTGAAGTGTGAATGGTTGGTGGTGTGGTTATATAGTGATTACTTTGTATGTGCATCTGCTCATTTGTAATAAGGTCATGGTTTAATCTTAAAGTTGAGGAGTGCTAATACTCAAATATTATGTCTCTGGGCCTTTCCATGTTTCAGAAGAAGATGTGTGAAGATTTTGACATATTTTACCTCTGTGACCTTGAAAGTAATTTCTTTCACAAAATCGTCCAGCTGCATTCATGGAAGCTACCTGCCACTTATCATGATTATATCTCTTCAAATCTTCTTCTTCTTCAAAAGTGAGGCTGAGACCCACTATTTATAAAAAAATGATTTCTCTTTATTTAAGGATGCTTCAGACTATTTCTCGTATTGGATCCTGCCTCTTATGCCCTAGAGAACTTAGACCTACCATTTATATAAACAATCATTCCTTTTGACCCAAAGATGCCTCAGATCAATTTCGGACACAAACATGGCATTCATTTTAATTTTCTCTATTTCCCATTATGAGCTCCTCATCTCAGGTCTCAGCCGTCAATATTTAACATTGCTTAATGCATATCATTAATTTTGAATTAAAAATTCCAAGATGGACTGAACTTACTACAATTGTTTTCATGTCATTTTGAGGGCAATAAATTAACTACGTGTAAATGTTAAAGAGCTGTTATCATTTGTTCATTATGTTTTGGACATTCTATGTCATTGAAGGCGTATGTTTATAATGTTTTTTATGCGAAATGCTGAATCCGCTATACACTTTTTATGTAGCAGGCCCTAGTAATTTGAGATGCTACGTGCTCTAGGCCTACCGGCGACTGTGAATGGTTTGTTAATTCTTTTCAGTTTGATTATCTGAAAAAAAAAATCAACTTGCGGATCAAAATATTTCATATTAAGCATTTTGTAAATTTTGCATCTAGGCACACCAGTCTCTACAAGAGGATGTTCCAAGGTAGATAACTCTTGTACTTCCTGAACAGTTAGAAATAGTCATGAAACTAACAGCAGGTAATGCTGTATTGGTAGTTGGGCATGTTACACCAAAACTGTTTAGTAAATGCTAGAATGAGAGTTGTATAATTTATTCTAGACATGAAAGCTGACAAAAAAAAGTTTCTAAAGTACACAAAATTATCCCTTTTTGATCTGTGTTGGGGCGTTGTCCCTAAATGAGCGAATTATTATTAAGAATACTTTTCTGTTCATGGGAAGTTTCTTTTAGTTCATTTCTACCGATGCATTATATTATGAAGAGAAATTAACAAGTTAAGTTGTTTATAATTTTATTTTTAGGTGTATGTGCCTTTTTTCAAGTCAATAACTTTAAACTTTATGTACAAGTTACCTCCCTTGTGCTATAGTCTTTTTCTAAATATTAGGTGAACGTTTTGTGTACTTAAGAAATGCGGATATAAATCCTAAATGCTTTTGTTACGGAGAAGAAATATATGGATAGTTATGTTATCTGTCTTGTTTCAGTGATTAAAAGAATGTAAACAAATTAAAATATTCCTTTTCACTGGATAGCAATTATAAAACTCAATATATCTGATCATTAACATTCCTTTCGTAGTAATTTAGGGTTTTCCGAAATGGACTATATCTGACTAGGAAGGGCAATAGTGTAAGAATTGTCTCCCTTGCTGTGATTTTAGTTCAGTTCTGTCGAAGTCATTAACAATGGATTTATTACTATCACAGTATTGTGCAGCAACCAAGGATAATGTAGATGACTGTTCAGTGAAGTAATCCTTGAAATATTTCCAACGCCTGATTTATCGGTGTAAGATTTTTTTTTTTCCTGTAGCTGTTCCTTCTGCAGATTTTCGCATGTCGCACCGACTAACCACACCGCACTCAACATACATATTCAACGGCGTTTGTTTTATATCAGAGGCCGATAAGATGAAATAAATACCACGCCCATGGTTATTCTGGCGTCGCCAGTGTAAGGTTCATTCGTTTTCCTATTTCGTAGCTTTTGCGTTTGAGTCAACTAGTCTTGATGTGTTTATAAATTACTTTTTTTTAAAATACATAACTTTTGAAAATAAAACAGTAGCTTAATGATTTTCAAATTACTTGAGATAACTTTTGTGTCAAATAATCACAATTACCATCCGAGTTACAGGCAAAGCTATGACGATAAGTATCCTGAAATAGATTCAAGAGCCGAGTCATTTTCTTCTTGAATTAATCAGTTGTATGATGAATCACTTCTATGTATTAGCGCTATTTTTGTTATCAAAATGGGATTTACTTTTCAGAAGAAAAAAATGGCCGTGGTCAGGCTATAGAGGTAAATTGAGGCATACAGTGTGGTTAGATAACGTAACAATATTTTGTTACTAACATTTCATCCCAATGTGTCCAAACGCAGAATGGGTGTAGAAAAGGTTGGTGATATTAGACGGATGTAGAAAAGGTTGGTGTTATATGGCGGATGTAGAAAAGGTTGGTGTTATATGGCGGATGTAGAAAAGGTTGGTGTTATATGACGGATGTAGAAAAGGTTGGTGTTATATGACGGATGTAGAAAAGTTGGTGTTATTAGACGGAGGTAAAAAAAGGTTGGTGTTATATGAGGGATGTAGAAAAGGTTGGTGTTATATGACGGAGGTAGAAAATGTTGGTGTTATATGACGGAGGTAAAAAAGGTTGGTGTTATATGACAGATGCAGAAAAGGTTGGTGTTATTAAACGGACGTAGAAAAGGTTGGTGTTATATGACGGATGTAGAAAAGGTTGGTGTTATATGACGGATGTAGAAAAGGTTGGTGTTATATGACGGATGTAGAAAAGGTTGGTGTTATATGAGGGATGTAGAAAAGGTTGGTGTTATATGACGGATGTAGAAAAGGTTGGTGTTATATGAGGGATGTAGAAAAGGTTGGTGTTATATGAGGGATGTAGAAAAGGTTGGTGTTATTTATTTGAGTGAATGTTTAGAATATGATGAAGATATATAAAGGACCACCCTTAGGACATTAGAAACATTGAGTGATTATTTGATAAAAATAACTGATTCTCCATTCCACCCTGTTCCTAGAGTACATATCTGTATGTACCCATAAAACCGTGAGGCTATTGGGAATGGTATGTAATTAGGTAAATTTCAGGTTGTTGTTAAACCTCTGGCTTACTCATACTAGTCCGTTATCACTGCAAGTAAATAGTACAGGTATGTACATTGCCTACAGGCCGAGATAGGGGTGCCCTGTCAGCGCGTCACATCCTTTTGTAAATATACCTGTACAGGTGTGTTAAGTTACAGGTAAAATATCTGATCTTGTCTGGAATTTTTTCCCAATTTTAGGTGAAAAAAACGTGTGTTGAAACAGAGGTAAGTCACGTTTACTCTCAATATTATGTAATCTGCATAGATATGTGTACATTCAAGATTGTATGTGAAGGTTTTTAAAGCCGTCTACAGATACGCTACCATAACAGATTGTTTATGTTGTGAGATAAGGCTATTCTTTTTGAAGACATGAAAAACAAGATACGGAATTTCTGCTATTTTACTAGACGTTAGCTGAGGACAAGTTTTTTGACAACAAAGATGTTTTGGGGGGAGGTATTTGATACTGTGTAAGTACATTTGTACAATGCAATATACTGTATATATTGATAATGAACACACCTGTCTGTACAGACATCAGCTGATTAAAGCCACATACATTAGATATGTCAAGCACTTCATTTGTTTACAAAAGATGTTGCATTTTAATGATTTCCAACATATTTTGGGATGAAACTCGTCAATTTGGTATCAATAATTTTTGAAACGTCGTCTTCTTGCAAAAAAAAAAAAGAAAGAAACAGCGATTGGACTGTGATTTCAAGAATCCGATTTTGTTGTTGTTTTCCACCCACTTGAATGTCAGGGTCATTTAAGGATATTCCAGTTTCGGTAAGGGGAGGGAGGCTGAAATTCCTTTAGAAAAACTACCGCTCTGCGGTCAGTACCGGTCGGACTCGAACCCGCGAGCCACAGGTGAAGGGCTAGCGATATAGACCCCTAAAGCCCAGACAAAAAAGAAAAATGATTAAATGACTACTGCCAATATTGTCTGTCTCGGAATGAAATAAAACACATATTAGCATGAAATGATGTAAGGTATTATCCAGCTTCGATTTAGAAGAAAGTTTGTACCTGGAATGTCAGAGTTACGTTTATTTACACATCCTAATGTGTCCAGACCACTATATCAGGGGTAAACAAAAGTGTGCTGTAACACTAGCCGACGTGTTCTTAATGTTTACACGGAACTGTGTGTTCCTTTCCCTCCGCTTAACGGCATTTTCAGTTCTATAAATCAAAGGTGAATTTCTCCTTTTATCTTTTAAGATATATATTTCAAAGATAAAAAAGAAACCGTGTGTGTTATATGTGATAAAAGAGGTTGTGCTTTTCGTCGTGTGTAATGAGCTATTGTCACATGATTGGTAGAGGAATACGGAATTGTACTCCATAACTGTACAGTTGTGTTACTTGATGGTAAATGGATTTAGTTTGATAGCCGTTAATTTCAAATTAATATTGGTATATGACTTGTCAATAATTGTAAAGTAATGCTGTTTGATCTGTAGATGGCTTTTGGCCAATGGTGTAGACCATTGGTACACATGTACGTATGTGAAATAGCTGTGACCCTCTGTTGGATGGCTTGTTTTTGTTTTCATACGAGGCTGAATTTATCGAGGAGATTATCAAAAGAGGCCATAAAGGCCTTGCAAAGTAGTTTTATTTCACTTTTAGATATATTGATGACGTCCTGTCTTTAGATAAGCGGCTATAATTGAAAATCAAAGGTAAAGAACAGTGTTCTATATCAGCCACTTCTCTCGATCTTTTCCTTCAAGGAAAGCGGCATGGCCAGCTTTCCACGAAGTTGTGTGATAAACTAAAGGATTTTGATTTCCCTATCGTTAATTTTCACTTTCTGGCAATCCTTGTATCCAAAACCTTTGGCGCAAATACGAAAAGGCGATGATGACCTAAAAGTTACCTTACAGAAAGTGCCAGAAAGCGTAAGAGAAAGGAGTCAGATCAGAAAAGAGGACAGGTAAGAATGTATATTAGACAGGAGATCGATAGATGGCGAAAGATGAAGGAGGATCTTGGACTGAATACGGATTCGGAATTTGCGAAGCTGCTGCTTGACTGGTTAGCTTAACGTCAGTCCTATAATTATAACATATCCGCCTGTCATTGATTATAATCCAATATCCAGTGTTTGACGCGTGACTTTGGTGTTTCTTGTTTGTTAATATATTTTTCATAGTATTACACTTTCGATGTTACCTTACCAAAGTTAGCTGCGTATTACCAGCCTATGAACTGCCAACAGCGTAGGAATACTGCAAGTGATGTAAGATGTCTTATAATCATATGAAAATTGAAAGTAGTAAATACAAGCATTGAACTGTTTTAAGTATTTGTGCTAAATATGAGTTTATTGTCGTTCTGTTACGAAATCCAGTTGGTATTCTCAGCTTTAATTCATCATGTTACCATCGAAATCGTGCAGCACGTGTATATAATCAAGAATTTTATTTTGTTGCGTAATTGAGTAAGCTTCGATTGATTTGTCGTTAACTTGTGTGTCGTGTGTAGAGTATAAATCACTGCATTGTTTCATTCAAACTTGTCGTTTTAGCCCCGTTGCCTTGGTAACTTATCTTAACACTGTCATTAACATGAAAATACATTAAGAATTTTATACTTATTTTGTATTTACAATAAAGTACCTTTTGTTTGTACTTCCGCATTCTACATGAATCGTGATTTAAAAGTAGGTGAGTTACAACTTGTGCCTATTGATTTTATCATAACGACAAAACTGGCGAGTACACCGATAAGAAGGTTTACAGGTCCAATATTAACAATCTCTAAGATAAAAAAGTTCGTTTCGATTTATATTTTCGTAAAACAATTTAGGTTGTTATCTGAGAAGACGGAAGTTAACATTCTAGATAGCTCCGCCGTGTTAAGGGGCGCGCGTGACGGATAAATCATTCCAGGTTTCATCTTTCAGTTGCCTTACAGTCAGGACGTAAGTACTGTACCAAATACCCACATTGTATATGGTATGTTATTTTCTCTTTCGATGTAATCAACCGTCCTTGACCTGACCTCACTATTTGCCTTAAGTTGAGCTTGCCACTGTGATGAAAGCTGTCCGAGACGTACAAGTGGCCTTTAAATGATAGTGATAATTTCTGCTTAACGCTTGAAATTCAGAATTTCACCATTTACGTCAAGAAAGGTAGAAGTTTTCATTGGGAACCTTTCAATATAAACACCTCGAAATTATGTTTTCATATACATATCTACAACGTTGCTAAAGCTGGACTGTTGACTAAATGAAGCGTTGCTGTATCGTGTGCTCTTTGACGCGTTATTTCACGTGCAAAGCTGGACTGCATTGAGTCTTCGTGCATAAAATCAATATATACACGTAAAATGAAAAAAAAACCCAACATATTCTGCATTTTCAAATTGTTGTTTGTATCTTAAGATTAAATGAGTTGTCTTAAGATCTGATAATATGGAATTCTGTATCTTAAATGAATGAATATGGAATAAATTGAATAATGATGAAAGTTCCTCAAGATTAAAAACCATAAGTAAAAATTCATTAAAATCATCACATAATATGGATTAAGTTATCTGTCTTTGAATAATGTGGAATTAGGTCTCTTAAGATTAGCTCATACAATATTAAATAATAATAATATGGACTATGGTATCTTAAGATGAAATGTTATATAATAAGGTATCTTAAGATGAAATGTTATATAATAAGGTAGGTTAAGATGAAATGTTATATAATAAGGTATCTTAAGATGAAATGTTATATAATAAAGTAGCTTAAGATGAAATGTTATATAATAAGGTAGCTTAAGATGAAATGTTATATAATAAGGTATCTTAAGATGAAATGTTATATAATAAGGTATCTTAAGATGAAATGTTATATAATAAGGTAGCTTAAGATGAAATATTATATAATAAGGTAGCTTAAGATGAAATGTTTTATAATAAGGTATCTTAAGATGAAATGTTATATAATAAGGTATCTTAAGATGAAATGTTATATAATAAAGTATCTTAAGATGAAATGTTATATAATAAAGTATCTTAAGATGAAATGTTATATAATAAGGTAGCTTAAGATGAAATGTTATATAATAAGGTATCTTAAGATGAAATGTTATATAAGAAGGTATCTTAAGATGAAATGTTATATAATAAGGTATCTTAAGATGAAATGTTATATAATAAGGTATCTTAAGATGAAATGTTATATAATAAGGTATCTTAAGATGAAATGTTATATAATAAGGTATATTAAGATGAAATGTTATATAATAAGTTATCTTAAGATGAAATGTTATATAATAAGGTAGCTTAAGATGAAATGTTATATAGTAAGGTATCTTAAGATGAAATGATATATAATAAGGTATCTTAAGATGAAATGTTATATAATAAGGTAGCTTAAGATGAAATGTTATATAATAAGGTATCTTAAGATGAAATGTTATATAATAAGGTATCTTAAGATGAAATGTTATATAATAAGGTATCTTAAGATGAAATGTTATATAATAAGGTATCTTAAGATGAAATGATATATAGTAAGGTATCTTAAGATGAAATGTTATATAATAAGGTATCTTAAAATTAAATGTCATATAATATGGTATCTTAAGATGAAATAATTTGAAATAAGACATAAGGTCATTCCTTGACTAGTCAATAATTCAGTGTTTTAGTTTTTCCTTTGTGAAGATACTGCATTTGATATACAAGTTGTTGGAGACGAAAGAAAAAAACCGGATATATATTTGTCACAAATCCCGTGATTAATGTTTGTTATCTACAACAGTATATGCTGTAAGATAATACTGTTTGGCGTGACTGACACGTGACAGTTATCTGAAGTTTGACAAGTAGAATATAGGTAAATAGGTATGACCGATTTTCAGTATAAGATTGAATTTAAAAATGATTTTTTTCTATTATTGTAAGCTGTTATACTCAATAACAAAGTATACTGGATCCGATGACAGTATGCTATGATCAGAAAAGGGAACCTGCTGGTTACCGTCTGATGTGTGCTAAGTTTGGTATTATCATAGAAAGGTCGTACTTTAGCGACTATAGCCATAGGCAGGACGTCAAACAATATCATATCAAATGATCACAACATCCTTTAATGAATATAGCTGTTAACAGGACGTCAAACAACATTATATCAAATGACCACGACATCCTTTAATGGATATAGATGTAGACAGGACGTCAAACAACATTAGATCAAAATCACCACATCCTTTAATGAATATAGGTGTTGACAGGACGTCAAACAACATTATATCAAATGACCAAAACATCCTTTATAGAATATAGCTGTTGACAGGACGTCAAACAATATTATATCAAATGATCACAACATCCTTTAATGAATATAGCTGTTGACGGGACGTCAAACAACATTATATCAAATGACCACAACATCCTTTATAGAATATAGCTGTTGACAGGACGTCAAACAATATTATATCAAAATGATAACAACATCCTTTATAGAATATAGCTGTTGACAGGA